>NC_066289.1:13277500-13280060 GCF_905404315.1 Leptidea sinapis | reverse complement strand
ACCTAACCTAACCTAACCTAACCTAACCTAACCTAACCTAACCTAACCTAACCTAACCTAACCTAACCTAACCTAACCTAACCTAACCTAACCTAACCTAACCTAACCTAACCTAACCTAACCTAACCTAACCTAACCTAACCTAACCTAACCTAACCTAACCTAACCTAACCTAACCTAACCTAACCTAACCTAACCTAACCTAACCTAACCTAACCTAACCTAACCTAACCTAACCTAACCTAACCAGTTTCGCAACTCACGCCGTGCTGAGTGCATACAAATTTTTTGCTCAGTTAAATAAAAATCGTAGTGTTGGAAATAATAAGTTAAGTTAAGTAAATGTTCTTTATATGTGTGTTGTCAAGTAAATAAGTGCATTTTGACAAGAAAACAGTTTCAGGAAGCTTCTGAATAATTCAGTTTACGAAATTGATTAGTGTGTTGTGTTGTCGTAATCAACTGATAAGTACGTGTATCGTGCGTAGAAAATACTATGGTGTGTATAAGTGTTATTCCTAACTATTAAATTGGTAAATAAGTTAAGATTTATGTGTAAATATTACATTGACTGCTAACTCAATCTCATACATTTCAAAACATTCTTCATAATATATATTCTATTTATAGAATTTACCGACGCCATTAGCTTATAAAATAACAAGAACTTTTAGTGACTTTTAATTAAATTTTCGTAGAAAGTGGAGGAATAAGGAATTTCAAACAGTCTTATAAAAAATTAAATTATATTATTAATTGTAATTGTGAAAAACGAAGTCATAAGGCGTGTAAGTATTAAACTTAAAAAAATAAAAAATCTATCAACTGACACTACCGCCGCCATTTCCTTGTTTGTCCGTCGTTAAACCACAGAGTAGTTAACCAAAGGGAGGTGCCATTGACACAGAGTATATACCGGAAATCAATTACTAGTACTGATGGCGTTATAGTTGATACGGGAAATAGAAAAAGACTTAGTATTACATCAATATATTACATACATATATCAGTTAGAAAATATTTGAATATTAAAATGTCGTCTGATAAAATGCCGCTTAGTTCGCCAAAAACGCCTACGGAAAAATTGGGAGAATCTTCGCGTCCTGTATGGAAATGGTCACCAAGTGATGCACGAAAGTCATACAACGCCGTAATTGAAAAGTTAGATGAATCTTGGAATATTCCGTCCTCAACTAAAAAGATCATCAAAGATGCCTTGGACCTGTTTTATGACTTAATTAGAGAAGTAAACAGCGAAAACTTAGCTTTAAAGAGGGAAATGACAAAAATGAAACAAGATATGGAAAATATGGTTCAAGATGATAGCCAGGCTGGAACCACCCCCAAAAATCTGGATCACCTACTAGAAGGTGTTAAGGCCCTTAATGTCAAGAGCGACAAGTTGCAACAAGATATGGAACGCATCGCCTCACAAACAACGCGGTTTCTCGAGACAGCGCCGCAAATTGCTGTATCGCCGACCTATGCGGACGTTGTAGCACGAGCTCCGGCCACATCCGGTCACGCAATAATCGTAGGGAGCACGTCTCAAGACGACTCGAGCGAGAGCGTGCTCAAAAAGATTAGGGTGGCCGTCGATCCAATTAAAACTGGGGCCCGAGTCGATAGTGTCCGCAGGGTACGAAACCAGCGCGTTGTGATCACATGTGGATCGAGGGAAGAGGTGGAAGTTGTGACCGGCCGACTTAAAGAGAGCCCGACACTCACTTACCAGCAAGTAAAGGGGAAGAACCCTCTCATTATTATTAAGGATGTCCTGTCAGACCTTAAGGACGAAGATGTTCTTTTGGCCCTGACAGCACAAAATAAATGGTTATTTTCTGGGCTCTCAGAAGAGGAGCAAATAATGGAGATCCGATTTCGAAGACGGTGCCGCAACCCTCACGTAAACCATATTGTTATGCGCGTAGCTCCAAAGCTGTGGCAGCGGGTGACGGCGGAAGGTTCAGTCCACATTGACCTCAAGCGGTCAACGGTGGAGGACTTCTCGCCGGTCATCCAATGTACCCGCTGTCTTGGATTTGGACACGGTCGACGAAACTGTAAAGAAGCTACTAGCCTATGTAGTCACTGTGGTGGCCCTCACCTACGACACGATTGCCCTCATTATATAGTGGGAGAACAACCATGCTGCCTCAATTGCCGGAGCGCTGGCCTGGAGAAAACAGACCATGGGGCTTTTAGTGTCGAGTGTCCGGTCAGGCGAAAGTGGGACTCTATAGCCCGCCTGAGCGTGACATATTGTTGAGGAACCCGCGGTACTTAGTTATAATTAATGATAAATAACTATTTTCATTTTAAATTGTTTACACTGTATTGAAATTATTGAAATATTATTATTAAAAATAAATAGTTATTTAGTTTGTTACAGTATTAAACTACTTGAAAAATAAAATGTTATCGTATTTCAGTTATATAATAGTTTTCCTATGTGAAAATGTATAAATCATTATACTTTGAAAGGTTTCTATAGCAATATTCTAATTTAATTTGTTAGTGGTTTTTGTAACTTTGCAATATTGTTGTGTCTATAAAAATA